>NC_060892.1:6548989-6551489 GCF_014805685.1 Silurus meridionalis
TAATTACAAAATCTGTACAGCTCACAGGAACGAGAGAATGAGACACCCAGAGAGAGAGAGAGAGAGAGAGAGAGAGAGAGAGAGAGAGAGAGAGAGAGAGAGAGAGAGAGAGTTTTAAAAAGCTTTGAATTCTAGATTAAATTTAAGACCAAATAAGCACTGAAGTGGATATTTAAAAAAACGAAATCATAAAATACAAATGCTAACAATTTCACAAGTAAAGAAAATCAAACAAATGTTTAAATCCTGACTGAGTTACTTAATAATATAGCTTTAATTAAAAGCAGCTCCGGTTTAGCTTAGCATCACTCAGAAATTAGTGAGTGTGTTAGCTTTACATGGTTTTTCTCTTTATTTTGGGTTTAAACGTGTATCACATTAATAGATATTTTGTATACAAGTTGATAGTCAGTAGTCATCTTTGATATTATTATTCAAAACAACTAATGCTAACACACTGATTAAAATGTCATGCTAGCTAAAATGAGGTATGCTAAGCTAAACTGGAGCTGCTTGAATAAATGCAATTTTATTGTGTTAAACGGTTGTGATTTTTTACTAGTTTTTTTTTAATTGTGAAATTTAATTCAATTAATAAACAGGGTGCTTTTGAAAATATATTTTAATTACATAACAATATAAACAATGTATGGTAGCTCAGTGGATAAGACTAGCAAATTCTGATTCCAGAAGGTTGTGAGTTTAAATCCCAGATGCCACTGCTGATAATTAATTATATTGAAAAAAGGGAACTTTTTTTAATGCGAATTTTAATTACAAGTTTGAAATTTTTATTCAAGTATTTCATTACATAACAATACACAAAATATATGGTAGCTCAGGCGATAAGACTTTCTAATTCTGATTACAGAAAGTTGTGAGTTAAAATCCCAGCACTACCTTGATGCCACTACTGGGCCCTTGAGCAAGGCCCTTAACCACTCAGGTGTATAAAAGAGATAATTGTATGTCACTCTGTATGAGTGTCTAATAAAAAGAAAAGACAAATATTTTTGATTTGGAATCGATTATCATACTTTAAAAACGGCTGAATTAAAAGGATCCAAATAATTTCGGCTTTAGTTATAAAATTTGATATAGACATTTCTAATAAATATTTTTAGCATTTTAAATCTTTTAATTTTTAGGTTCCATTCTGGCATGATTTGCCCATATCAGTTCCTTATACTGTATTAACGTTTCATACTTTAAATGTAAATTTGAACAAACATTTTTACCAATAGGCTCCAAATAAACAAATATATTAATGAACAAATAATTAAATATTGTAATTTATTACTTCAAAGGAAATCTACTGACCAAGAATATGAGAAAGTATTAAAAATGAGACCACCAATTACCCAGACAGCAATGAATTTATATATAATTTATAACTTATTTATAAATTAGCATATTTCTTGGCTGTTCAACAAAAACCTAGAAAGTTTCTACTGATAATTCTCACCACTTTCTCTTTGTCCTGCTCGTATTGAAGCGCCTCCTCAGCTCCTGCTTTCTTTCCCTCCCTCAGGAGCCCGAGTCATTACATCACTTTCCCTCCCCAAATCCTGTAAGCATAAATTTTCTGCTTCGTGTTTACGTCATTAACCAGTGGCTTCTCTTTTCTTCAGCATTTTATGGAGAGTCAGAGTTCTGAAAACAAACTGACTCTTGAATTTCAGGCTTCGCTCTCAGAACCTGTCTGTACATTTCGCTCCGGGTGCACAATATGGAGCGAAGACGCCACGCCGATGTCGCGGGTCTCGAGGTTCACAGGCCGTAAAGTGTCTTCTTTCTTCATCTTTTTTCTACGTTTCTCAGTAAAAAATACATATTTGACAGAAAAATCCAAAAAGCAATTAAAGAGGCAGGGAGGAATGATATGGGTTTGGTATTTGGTTTGGGGAAAACGACATAGAATATGTTTTCCTCTCTGATTTTTAGCTCTGTAAAAATGATTAATGTTGCACATTTATTGTTGTTGAAACACAGTGTAAGATTTTCAGGTTTCATCTGACGGTATCCTTCGTGCAGATATATCATCTCGTCCCTCACCCACAGCAGCCACAGTGCTAACATGCTCACTCTTTTTAAACAGCAAAAGATAGAGCATTCTTGCTCTACATGAGATGGATCCTGAGACAAATAAGGACAAAACATGTTCTTTGTATTCTCCATAACAGCAGCTCTAGCAGTTGATTAGGTTTATATAATAATGTGCTCATTCTAATACTCCATCAGTACAATAACAGCGTGTTCACACAGACTTGGATGATGAAGGCTCCGTGTAAACGTTTTTAAAAAAAAGGTTAAAGTGGGTGATTTTCTTTTTTTTTTTTTTTACATTTATAAAAAGGGGTCTCTTGTTTAAGTTTTTCTAGTATCTTCAGGACAGAGGAGTTTACACTTATGCTTTCTAGGTATCATCACAAGCTGTGTTTTTTGTCGTTTTTGACATATAAAGAGAGACTGCTGAGGGAACAACTGTTTATAGCTTCTA